>NC_090416.1:16282068-16329568 GCF_036365525.1 Heterodontus francisci
GCGGAGTTAATCTTGATGGGCCGAATGGCCTGTTTCTGTGCTGTATCTCTAAATAAAAATAAAAATAAAAAAATAAAATAATATTTATAGTCGAAATCCAGCACTAGGGACCATATATTTAATTATAACAATTTAGTAAGGATTTAATAAGTATTTATTTTATATTAATTAACTAATTAGTGATAGAAATGTCAGTTAAAGGGGTGAAGTGCTTCACCTGTGAGATGTGGGAAGTCCGTGACACTTCCAGCATTCCGGGCGACTCCGCCTGCAGGAAGTTTACCCAGTTGCAGCTCCTCACAGACCGCATGGATCGGTTGGAGCGGCAACTGGATGCACTTAGGAGCATGCAGGTGGCAGAAAGCATCACAGACAGGAGTCTTAGAGAAGTGGTTACACCCAAGGTGCAGGCAGATAGATGGGTGACCGCTAGAAGGGGCAGGCAGTCAGTGCAGGAATCCCCTGTGGCTAACCCCCTCGCCACAACATTTTGGATACGGTTGGGGGGGATGGCCTATCAGGGGAAAACAACAGCAGCAGCAGCCAGAGCAGTGGCACCACGGCAATCACTGTTGTTCAGCAGGGAGGGACAAATCGCAAAGACAATAGTTATAGGGGACTCGATAGTCATGGGCACAGATAGGCGCTTCTGTGGACGTGAAAGAGACTACAGGATGGTATGTTGCCTCCCTGGTGCCAGGGACAAGGATGTCTCTGAATGGACAGGGGGTATTCTGAAGGGCGAGGATGCGCAGCCAGAGGTTGTGGTACACATCGGTACCAATGACATAGGCAGGAAGAGTGATGAGGTCCTGCAGGGGGAGTTTAGGGAGTTAGGTAGTAAGTTAAAAAAACAGGACCTCTAGGGTTGTAATCTCTAGATTAGTCCCTGTGCCACGTGCCAGAGAGGCTAGAAATAGGAAGATAGTGCAGCTAAACACGTGGCTGAACAGCTGGTGTAGAAGGGAGGGTTTCAGATATCTGGACCATTGGGCTCTCTTCAGGGACAGATGGGACCTGTACAAGAAGGACGGGTTGCATCTAAACTGGAGGGGCATTAATATCCTGGCTGCAAAGTTTGCTAGCGTCACTCGGGAGGGTTTAAACTAGTGTGGCAGGGGGGGTGGGAACCAGAGTCGTGGGACAGCTAGAAAAATAAATTAGGAGGACATAGTAAATAAGGCCAGTAAGACTAAGAGGAAGAGCAGGCAGGAAGATGTTGCTGAGCACAGCGGGACTGGTGCTCTGAAGTGCATTTCTTTCAATGCGAGAAGTATAGCAGGTAAGGCAGATGAACTTAGAGCTTGGATTAGTACTTGGAAATATGATGTTGTTGCTATTACAGAGACTTGGTTGAGGGAAGGGCAGGATTGGCAGCTAAATGTTCCAGGCTTTAGAAGCTTCAGGCGGGATAGAGGGGGATGTAAAAGGGATGGGGGAGTTGCATAACTGGTTAAGGAGAATATCGCAGCTGTACTGCGGGAGGACACCTCAGAGGGGTCATGCAGCGAGGCAATATGGGTGGAGCTCAGGAATAGGAAGGGTGCAGTCACGATGTTGGGGGTTTACTAGAGGCCTCCCAACAGCCAGCGGGAGGTAGAGGACAAGATATGTAGACAGATTTTGGAAAGATGTAAAGGTAACAGGATTGTGGTGGTGGGTGATTTTAACTTCCCCTATATTGACTGGGACTCACTTAGTGCTAGGGGTTTGGATGGGGCATAATTTGTGAGGAGCATCCAGGAAGGCTTCTTGAAGCAGTATGTAGATAGTCCAACTAGGGATAGGGCCATTCTGGACCTGGTATTGGGGAATGAGCCCGGCCAGGTGGTCGAAGTTTCAGTGGGGGAACATTTCGGGAGCAGTGACCATTATTCCATAAGTTTTAAGGTACTTGTGGATAAGGATAAGAGTAGTCCTCGGGTGAAGGTGCGAAATTGGAGGAAGGCTAATTATAACAATATTAGGCAGGAACTGAAGAATTTAGATTGGGGGGGCGGCTGTTTGAGAGTAAATCAACATCTGACATGTGGGGGAGTCTTTCAAACGTCAGCTGATTAGAATCCAGGACCAGCATGTTCCTGTGAGGAAGAAAGACAAGTTTGGCATGTTTCGGGAAATTTGGAGAACACTGGATATTGTGAGCCTAGTCAAAAAGAAACAGGAAGCATTTGTAAGGGCTGGAAGGCTAGGAACAGACGAAGCACTTGAGGAATATAAAGACAGTGGGAAGGAACTTAAGCAAGGAGTTAGGAGGGCTAAAAGGAGTCATAAAAAGTCATTGGCAAACAGGATTAAGGAGAATCCCAAGGCTTTTTATACATATATAAAGAGCAAGAGGGTAACCAGGGAAAGGGTTGGCCCACTCAAGGATAGAGATGGGAATCTATGTGTGGAGCCAGAGGAAATGGGCGAGGTGCTAAATGAGTACTTTGCATCAGTATTCACAAAAGAGAAGGACTTGGTGGATGATGAGCCTAGGGAAGGGAGTGCAGATAGTCTCAGTCATGTCATTATTAAAAAGGAGGAGGTGTTGGGTGTCTTGCTCAGCATTAAGGTAGATAGGTCCCCAGGGCCTGATGGGATCTACCCTAGAATACTGAGGGAGGCAAGGGAAGAAATTGCTGGGGCTTGACAGAAATCTTTGCATCATCATTGGCTACAGGTGAGGCCCAAGAGGACTGGAGAAAAGCCAATGTTGTTCCTTTGTTTAAGAAGGGTGGCAAAGATAATCCAGGAAATTATAGGCCGGTGAGCCTTAGGTCAGTGGTAGGTAAATTATTAGAGAGGATTCTTCGGGACAGAATTTACTCCCATTTGGAAACAAACGAACTTATTAGCGAGAGACAGCATGGCTTTGTGCAGGGGAGGTCATGTCTTACTAATTTGATTGAGTTTTTTGAGGAAGTGACGAAGATGATTGATGAGGGAAGGGCAGTGGATGTTGTCTATATGGACTTTATTAAAGCCTTTGAGAAGGTCCCGCATGGCAGACTGGTACAAAAGGTAAAGTCACACGGGATCAGAGGTGAGCTGGCAAGATGGATACAGAACTGGCTCGGTCATAGAAGACAGAGGGTATCAGTGGATGGGTGTTTTTCTGAATGGAGGGATGTGACTAGTGGTGTTCCGCAGGGATGAGTGCTGGGACCTTTGCTGTTTGTAGTATTATAAATGATTTGGAGGAAAGTGTAGCTGGTCTGATTAGTAAGTTTGCGGACGACACAAAGGTTGGTGGAGTTGCGGACAGTGATGAGGATTGTCAGAGGATACAGCAGGATATAGATCGGTTGGAGACTTGGGTGGAGAAATGGCAGACGGAGTTTAATCCGGACAAATGTGAGGTAATGCGTTTTGGAAGGACTAATGCAGGTGGGAGGTATACAGTAAATGGCAGAACCCTTAGGAGTATTGACAGACAGAGAAATCTGGGCGTACAGGTCCACAGGTCACTGAAAGTGGCAACGCAGGTGGATCAGGTAGTCAAGAAGGCATACGGCATGCTTGCCATCATTGGTCGGGGCATAGAGTATAAAAATTGGCAAGTCATGTTGCAGCTGTACAGAACCTTAGTTAGGCCACACTTAGAATATTGCGTGCAATTCTGGTCGCCACACTACCAGAAGGACGTGGAGGCTTTGGAGAGGGTACAAAGGAGGTTTACGGATGCTGCCTGGTCTGGAGGGCATTAACTATGAGGAGAGGTTGGAAAAAGTCGGTTTGTTTTCACTGGAACGACGGAGGTGGAGGGGCGACATGATCGAGGTTTACAAAGTTATAAGCGGCATGGACAGAGTGGATAGTCAGAAGCTTTTTCCCAGAGTGGAAGAGTCAGTTACTAGGGGACATCGGTTTAAGGTGAGAGGGGCAAAGTTTAGAGGGGATGTGCGAGGCAAGTTTTTTACACAGAGGGTGGTGAGTGCCTGGAACTTGCTGCCAGGGGAGGTGGTGGAAGCAGATACGATAGCGACGTTTAAGAGACATCTTGACAAATACTTGAATAGGAAGGGAATAGAGGGATATGGGCCCCGGAAGTGCAGAAGTTGTTAGTTTAGGCAGGCATCAAGATCGGTGCAGGCTTGGAGGGCCGAATGGCCTGTTCCTGTGTGGTACTGTTCTTTGTTCTTGTTCTTTGTTCTCTCTGTCTATCTGTCCATCTCTCTGTCTATCTATCTGTCCATCTATCGATCTGACTATCTATCTATCGATTTATCTCTCTGTCCATATCTGTCTATCTATGTATCTATCTATCTGTCTATCTATCCACCTGTCCATCTCTCTTGCTCTATCTATTTGTCTGTCTGTTCATCTCTATCTATCTGTCTGTCCATCTCTGTCTGTCTGTCTGTCTATCCCTCAGTACTGACCCTTTGACAGTGCGGCACTCCCTCAGTACTGACCCTTTGGGAACTGAATATTCCAGGGCATTTGACAGTTTGGAATGACAGGAAGCAAGGAAAAGGAGGTGGTGTAGTTCAGTTAATAAAGGATGAGATCAGTACAGTAGTGAGAAATGATCTTGGATCAGAAAATCAAGATGTGGAATCAGTTTGGGTGGAGATATGAAATAGCAAAAATTCATACAGGAGCTGCACTGTAAGACAGAGTATAAATCAAGAAATAATGGGGGCTTGTAAGGAAAATGCTGCAGTAATCCTGGGTGATTTTAATCTTCATAAAGATTGGAGTAATCAAACTGGTAAAGTTAGATAGAGGATGAGTTCATGGAGTGGACTCAGGACAGTTTCTTCGAACAATACATTCTGGAACCAATCCGGGAGCAGGATATTTTAGACCTGGTAATGTGTAAGGAGACGGAATTAATTAATGACCTCTTAGTAAAGGAAGAATAGAAAAGTAGAATATTATTTACATGGAGAGAAACTGCAGAATGCAGAGGGATCTGCGTGTCCTTGTACATGAATCACAAAATGTTAACATGCAGGTACAGCAAGTAATTAGGAAGAGAAATGGAATGTTGGTATTTATTGCAATGGGAATGGAGTATAAAAGTAGGGACATCTTGCTACAACTGTACCGGGCATTGTTGAGACCGCACCTAGAATACTGCATACAGTTTTGGTCTCCTTATTTAAGGAGGGATATACTTGCATTGGAAGCAGTTCAGAGAAGGTTCACTTGGCTGATTCCTGGGATGAAGGGATTGTCTGATAAGGAAAGGTTGAGCAGGTTGGGCCTGTTTAGAGTTTAGAAGAATGAGAGGTGATCTTATTGAAAAATATAAAGTCCTGAAGGGGCTTAATTGGGTGGATGGTGAGAGGATGTTTCCCCTCGTGGGAGAATCTAGAACTAGGGGGAACAGTTACAGAATACGGGGTCTCCCATTAAAGACGGAGATGAGGAGGAATTTCTTCTCTGAGGGTCATTAATCTTTGGAATTCTCTTCCCCAGGGAGCAGTGGAGGCTGGGTCATTGAATATATTCAAGGCTGAGTTGGAGAGTTTTTTGATCTCCAAGGGAGTTGAGGGTTATGGTGGGGGGCAGACGGGAAAGTGGAGTTAAGGTCACAATCAGATCATCCATGATCTTATCGAATGGCGGAACAGTCTCGATGGGCCGAATGGCCTTCTCCTGTTCTTATTTCTTATGCTTTTATGTTGAAGATATCGTACCTGCTGTATTCAATACCTGTCCAGGTCTTTAAAGCCCAAAGTGGCCGTAACTGTTCCTATCTGTGCAGAGAGCCCTTGGCAGTAATATAATATAATGAAAATGGCCTGGCTGAAACTCCCCGGGTCTGGATATCTCAGTACAGATCGGGGAAGGGATGGTGGGAGTGCTGGAATCTGGGCCTTCCCAGCAAGTGTCCTGTAAGGGAACTGAATGACCTCAACGAAGGAACGAGTTCACAGAGGCAGATGAGGCTGATGGGATTGTAGTGTGTGCGAACAAGAGGAGGCCATTCAGCCCTTCGAGACTGCTGTACCATTCCATTAGATCATAGCTGGTCTGTACCTTAACCCCATATACCCTGCCTTAGCTCCATAGTCCTTGCTGCCCTTACCCAATAAATATCTATCAACCACAATCTTTATAACTCCAATTTTTAATGAAGTGCATTTCTATAGCGTCTTTCACAACCTCAGGATGTTCCCAAAGTGCTTCGCAGCCAATGAAATACCTTGAAAAGCAATGTTGGGAAATGAAGACTGGGATGTAGAGCAGGAGGAGTTCAGTTCAGTTCTCCTGAGGGGCCCAGTCCAGATAATGGGTTGTTTTGTTATAAATGTGTGACGTGTCCAAGAATGGAACCGTTTAACGGTGTTTCTCGGATTTCCGTCCTGTTTCTGTGTGTTTCAGAGCAGGGGAACTGGGCCCAGATGCTGCTGCTCTCTGCTGCTTATCAGACAGTGAACAGGGAGGTTTCGGTTCCTCCCCGGGGCTCCTCTCCCACCCCCTGCAGCGAGTGACCACACCACCTGCACCACATCACAAACAAGACAAAAACAGCATCGATTTGGGTATCAGGATCTAAAATAAGGCTTTCAAAACACCGCCCAGGTCCCCTGTGGTTGATGACGAGGGCCTGATCTGAGCTGCATTCAGTGCCATTCTCAGACCCAGTCTGGAACCTGGCTGTTCGGCCATGTGAATCATCAACATTGTGGATTTAACTGGACGGATAAACGTTTGATGGCCTTTAAGATACTCCTTAAAACCTACCTCTTTGACCGAGCTTTTGGTCACCTGCTCTAATATCTCCGAATGTGGCTCAGCATTAAACTTTGTTTGCTGACACTCCTTGCGACGTTTTATTACATTAAAGGCGCCATATAAATGCAGATTGGTTGTTGTTTGCAAATGACAATTCATTGAAGACCTTAATAACTAACCGACTGCAGGCCATGAAGTACATCAACTAAAGCCACAATTAAAACTCAAGGCTTCTGATGTAAGTACAGTACTGAAGGAATACCGCACTGCCGGAGGGGCTATCTGTCACGGAATCTGCCCTCTGTTAAAGATACTGCAACCCCTATTTAGAAAAAGAGTTGGGGAGATCTCCCCCACCCCCGTGTCTTGGCTGATATTTATCCTTCAATCAATATCACAAAAAAAAAATCACCTGGGTCATTATCTCATTGTTATGTGTGTGGGATCATGCTGTGCACAAATTAGCTGCTGTGTTTCCTACATTACAGTTGACTAGACTTCAAAAAAAAATACTTGGTTGGCTGTAAAGCGCTGTGGGACATTCTGAAGCTGTGAAAGGAGGCTCACTGTCACCTTCTCAGGGGGACAAATAGTGATGGACAATAAATGGCTGGTCTTACCAGAGATGCCCACATCTCGAGAATGAAGAAGTGCAGGTTCTGTCTCTCTGGACGCTGTGATGTCCCCTTGTAAAACATATTGAAACTAAATAGTTCTAAAAACATCTGCATAAATACAGCATCCTCAGACTCGAGATGAGGATTAAACCTACATTTAATACCTCTTTAAGTGCGTGGCCCCTTTAAGGTGTGCTGAGGGACTCTGCTTTTCCAGCACTCTCTGTCCATTTACTCTTTGAGGTGATGCAACCGATACCCTCTCCACAGCCGGGGGCTCAGTTAACAGCCCTTCCCTCTTATGGCCCCTAGTTCTGCTCTCACCCGCAAGTGGAAACGTCCAGCCTTATCGAGTCCTTTCCTAACCTTAAAGGCCTCTATCAGGTCCTACCCTCCCCCCCTCTCAGTCTTCCCTTTTCAACCTATCCTGGTAGCCTATCTCAGTACTGGTACCATCCCAGCACATCTTTTCTTGCACCTTCTCCAGTGTCATTTTATAATATGGAGACGGGAACAGTGCACAGTAATTCCAAGTGTGGTCTAACTGAGGTTCCCTACAAGTTTGACTTAATGTATCTGCTTCTCAATTCTATCCCTCGAGAAATTAACCCCGGTGTTTGGATTGCTTTTTATATGGCCTTATTCAGCAGCATTGCTGCAGTTACTCTATAACCCTCGATCCACAACCCTATTTAGACTCTTTCTTCCCCACCTCCCCCTCCCTCCAGGACTAGGTGACCTCATTCATCCTCCCAAAAAGTAGCACCTCACACTTATCCATACTGACCTTCATTTGCCAATTACACACCCATTCTGCATGTCCTGTCATTTGTGATGGACCTAATATTAACTGCAGCCTCCCCCAATTTGGAGTCATCAGCAAACTCTCAAATTGTACCTGGGGCTAGTCTGTCCCGTGCCATCCCATCTCTCGGACCGGGATAGTGAGCAGTTCTCCCTGGGAGGGACGGTATTTTATTCCAAACAGAGGCTTTTCCTGTAAATCACATACAATGATGGTCTAGTATGGGAGAAACTACACTTTAGGATGGGAGGGTTGTTGAGAGTGTGCAGAGGAGGTTTACTGGAATGGTTCCAGGGATGGGGGAATTCTAGTTATAAGGTCAGCCTGGAGAAGCTGGGATTGTTTTCCTTGGAGCGAAGGAGATTGCAGGGAGATTTAATAGAGGTGGACAAGATTATGACAGATCTGGATAGAGTAGACAAGGAAAAACAGTTCCCATTAACTGATGGTACAAGGGCTAGGGGACACAGATTGAACGTTTTGGGCAAGAGATACAGGTGCGGGGGAGGGGGGGTGGTGGTTGTGAGGAAGAATTTATTTATTATTAAATGCAGTGAGTGACAATGACCTGGAACTCACTGCCAGCAGAGTGGTGGAAGCAGGAGACAATGATTTCAGTAAGAAACGGGGCAGGGGGAGGGGGCACTTGTAGGAAATAAATTCGCAGGGGGCCACGGGGGGATTGGGACTGACTGGATTGCACTACGGGGAGCTGGCACGGGTCCGAGGGGCCGAATAACCTCCTTCTGTGCCAGAAATAAAATCGAATTCGTTTAAAATAGTTAACTCTGCTTGAATATTTTTTTATTAAATCTGCCCAAAAGAAAAATCCTCAAATCGCCAATATTCGTACAGTTAACCACTGACTTGCACCAATATCCACCTCAACTCACCCCCACCCCCACCCCCCCTCCCCAGAAAAAAAATAACAGAGCAATTTGAATTCAAGTCATCTTTATTAAAACAGCCACACACAGAGAGATACACTTTTCAATTCTAACAAATGGTACTACTGAGAGAAAGGAGAGAGGGAGCAGAACCCATCCAGCTCCAAATGGGAATGTACTCCCGGGATAGGTGGTCCTGATATTCACTGTCACCCACCTGCGCCCCCCAGTTAAAATTGGATCCAAAATTGGATCGTTAAACTGCGATTGAAGTGACTGTTTCAACATCGTTGGCCACATTTGCTACAGTGATTACATTGTAAAACAACAACAACAACATTCCACATATTGAATAATATTTCATCAGCAATAAATCAAACTCTAAACCCCAGTTGCCCCCTCTCAGTCGGAACAAGCGGTGGAGCTGATGGTTTTGAGGAGAGGTGAGCTCAGAGAGCCGTGGTCCACACTGCAGGTATAGCTGGAGCCCTTATTCCAGGCAGTGGCGGGGACTCTCAGGTAACTGCTCAGGCTGTAGCTTTGATCACTGTCCGTGGACACGGTGCCTGTGGTCACCCCGCTGTCTGTCTCTTTATCATCCACTCTCCAGAGAACCCGCACGAAACCCGGCTTAAAGCGGCTCACCAGGCAGGACAGAGTAGCCCATCCCGAGTCTATTTCTTCCGAGGAAGGAGGGAGCAGGAGAACTGATGGTTTCCGATCCTCACTACCTGTGTGTGAGAGACAGGGTGGAAGAAAGGAATCTCACTGTTCGTATCAATCATTTTTTCTAAAAGGCACATCCAGAATTAGTAACACAGACTATAATTTAAAACAAACATTTAACTTGACTTCAGACTTAGGTAGAGACAGTAAATAATATAACAGCCTGAGTGTTTCCAGCACTCGATTTCAGATTTCCAGCATCTGCAGGATTTTGCTTTGATTGGATTAAAATTAAATATTTAGTCCAATCTTAACTCCCTGTCAATTGAGAGCTGGACTTGTACATGGATTCGAGACATTCAGATAAATTAATTAACTGAATATTAAATACAACAGACAATATCGAATTGTTTAAAATTCAGGGGCAGATTAAAATCAAAAGTTTAAAATTTGAGGAAGTTTCACATTTCGGATAGGCTGTACTGGAGGTCTTATGGAGGTGCTCGGAGTATGTATTGGGAGTAACTCAACCTCCCAGATCCACACTCAGAGTTCGGTGATCACCTCACCAGGAAAAATTATTTATTTATAAAAAAAAGTTTTAAAAGTAATAAAGTTCGGGGCGGTTTCCATTTAGAAAGTAGGTTAGACACTTCACATGAAGGAACGACAGTCGGAAGGAGGGGTTTGGGAAGGGTGACGGGGACTGGGGGGTAGAGGGACCGGGTGCGTGAGGAACAGACAAGATGGGGGGAGGGGGCGCAGAATGAGGCCATTCGCTCCATCGAGTCCCTGCCGCAGCCGAACCCCACTTCCCAACTTTGGGAGTCTTTTTTTGAGGTGGGGGAGGGGGTGCTAGTGTCAAACTCGACCCCCTTTGAGTGTGAGTAAAATTCCTGTTTGTAAATCTTCCAGCAACACCCGGGGCAGGCTCGCTATTTTAGATTAGATTAGAGATACAGCACTGAAACAGGCCCTTCGGCCCACCGAGTCTGTGCCGAACATCAACCACCCATTTATACTAATCCTACACTAATCCCATATTCCTACCAAACATCCCCACCTGTCCCTATATTACCCTACCACCTACCTATATTAGTGACAATTTATAATGGCCAATTTACCTATCAACCTGCAAGTCTTTTGGCTTGTGGGAGGAAACCGGAGCACCCGGAGAAAACCCACGCAGACACAGGGAGAACTTGCAAACTCCACACAGGCAGTACCCGGAATCGAACCCGGGTCCCTGGAGCTGTGAGGCTGCGGTGCTAACCACTGCGCCACTGTGCCGCCCTATTTATACAACAGTGCAGCGAATAGACGGAGAAGTCCACACCTGCACACTGCAGACCTGGCCGAACAGACTCGAGGGGCTGAATGGCCTTTCTCCCCTGTTCATTCTGCATTTTTTTTTGCCAATGGAGTTTTTCCTCGGTTCTGAGGAAAGGTCAGAGACCCGAAACTGTTCACCGTTTCTCCCTCTCTCTCCGCAGAGGCTGCCCAGACCTGCTGAGTATTTCCAGCATCTTCTGTTTTTTTTATTTCAGATTTCCAGCATCCGCAATTGTTTTGCTGCTATTTTAGTGTTTATTTTTCTACCCTCCAGAATCCAAATTCCCAGCACTGAATCAGTGGACAGAAAAATAAAAATCTGACCCAATTTTTTTTCACCCTTATCAGGGCAGATCCGATTCTGCAACAATAAATGAATAAATAATTGAAACAATATGAATGATAGGATGAGGGAATTACTTACTCCGTAAACTCAGGGCGGTCCCAGGTCCGAAGGTAAACACAGTGCAGTGTTTTAATGGGACGGGTCACCTAAAACCCAGGCTGGGAAGAAAGAGGGGAAAATATTAATAATCTGTCCTTTATTACATTCCCTTTCACATTCTGCCTTTCACTGGGGCCGGAATGCTGAGAGTCTGGAGAAGGATTTTCACATATCAGTGAGGAAACCCTGAGAATATCAATGTTTACCTACCCAGCTAATAGCCCAAATATTGGGGAAAATCCAAATAAACCCATGGAATTCCAGTGAGATTTTCCACAAGTTACATAAGGAATATTTCTGAAGCTCATCACACAGTCTCAGGCAGGAATATTTCAGTAGCTGTTGGAATTCTGAGTGGTTCTGTTGGTGCAGTTTTTGTATTGCCCTGTCTCACTGTGTATGTAGCCTGCTGAGCCATCGTTGGCAGCACAGTAATAGACGGCGGAGTCTCCCGGTTCCAAGCTGCCGATGGTCAGAATGTGACTGTTACTGGAGGTGTCTCTGGAAGGTTTAAAACGGTCCGTGAAGCCGGTGCCTCGATAGATGCTACCACTTGTATAGTGGGCTAACACCCACACCGGAGCCTCCCCGGGTCTCTGTCGGTACCAGCTCATGTAGTAACTGCCCACATTGCCGTTCTGCATCGCACACTTTAACTCGGAGGTCTCACCGGCGGAGACTGGGTCTGAAATTGGGGTCTGATTGAGGACAGGAACCGCCAGGACACCTTCAACACAAATCACAAGAGAGAGAAAAACACATTCAGTTTATTGGGGCAAAAAAAACACACTGAGAAATAAACAGGCCGGGCTACCAAATCCCTTTGCTTCCTAATCTAATGGTTTACAAATGAATAATTGAGTAACGTTCTGTTAACATAAGTGTCTCACCTGTTAAATGGAGTAGCAGGGTCCCCAGGAGATACATTACTGCAGCCATTCCCTCCGGGGGGGAAAAAAACCCGTGAAGAATTAGTGAGCAGGGTTTTACTGTAACTCCAGAAAGTGGATCCAGTTACAGTGCCGGACAAGGTGAGACCAGTATCTATTATATGAACCTGTATGCAAATACAGGGAGGGTTGAGAGGAGCAGGGGCGGGGGGGGGGGGGGGGGGGGGGTGGGGTGGGAGTGGACCAGACCAGATTTTTTTTATTGAGCCTCTATTGGTCCCCAATTAAACATTTCCATGTATTTATTTCCACCGAGTTGAGGGTTAATTCACAATAATTTCTGATTTTAACCCCCCCTTCTCATGTCAAGAGTGTGAGATTTAAAAGAACAACTGTAGAAATTGCACATTTTATCCCAGATGGGCAAAGACAAAAGCCCTTCAGAATCCAGTGCCTTGAATTCATCCAGAACAAGTTTAACCCAGCGATCGTTAAGGATTTGTTTTTTTTTATATTTGGGTCTGCAATGTGTACTTAAACACATATCTTTATATCCAACACGCTGGTGTTTGCAACAAAGCAGTTCATTAGAAGGATTGGAATGGAAGAGATTGACTGGACTGCTTCTCTGAGCTGCTCTTTTTTCCGATCCGCCACTGTACAAGTGCACTGCTTGTCCTGGCGTTTGAGCCGAGTGTAGGGTCAAAACACTCGTTTCTCACTCAGGCCGACGTTCAGAAACAGCCAGAATCAACTCCAATATCCGTTTTAATTGGTAATGCAACGAGGAGTGAGATTCTGACCGGGCAAGCTGACTGCTCGGATAGTTTCTGTGTTGTGTCCGGATCCTGTGTTAAGTCCAGTTTCAATGAAATGTGTTTTCCTGCTGCAACAGTTCCTGCCCTGACTTTTTTTTGTTGCAACTAAACCACATGTATCGGAACCTCAGTCCCAGGCATACATTTGTTTTAACATTCCATTTCAGATGTTTTATGTCAATCACTCGATGCCAAGGGAAAACGTTCAACAAGTTGCTCGTGAGAGGAGTTAGTTTCTTTAAAATGAATATTTTCTATCTTTTTATTTAAAATTCACTTAATTGGATGTGGACATCACTTGGCCCTGCCCGCATTTATTGCCCATCCCTTATTCCCGTTGAGGGCGGCACAGTGGCGCAGTGGTTAGCACTCCAGCCTCACAGCTCCAGGGACCCGGGTTCGATTCCGGGTACTGCCTGTGAGGAGTTTGCAAGTTCTCCCTGTGTCTGCGTGGATTTTCTCCGGGTGCTCCGGTTTCCTCCCACAAGCCAAAAGACTTGCAGGTTGATAGGTAAATTGGCCATTATAAATTGTCACTAATATAGGTAGGTGGTAGGGTAATATAGGGACAGGTGGGGATGTTTGGTGGGAATATGGGATTAGTGTAGGATTAGTATAAATGGGTGGTTGAGGTTCGGCACAGACTCGGTGGGCCGAAGGGACTGTTTCATTGCTGTATCTCTAATCTAATCGAAAGGTGGTGGTGGAGCCGCCTTCTTGAACTGCGACAGTGCAGTGGTTTTTGTACAACAGAACTGAGGGCAGTTAAGTGTCAACCACATTGCCGTGTGTCTGGAGTCACTAGTCGGCCAGACCAGGTGAGGACGGCAGATTTCCTCCCCTAAAAGGACATTTGTCAACCAGATGGTTTTTTGTTAATGAACATTCAATTTATGGTCACCATTACTGAGACTAGGTTTCAATTCCAATTTTTCTTTTAATTAATTAGTTGAATTTAAATTCCATGGTGGGATTTGAACTCGTGTCTCCAGAGCATTATCCTGGGCCTCTGGATTAGTAATATCTAGTGACATTACTACTACTCCACCTTGTGATGGATCAATATTAATTCTAGAAATGTGATAGGATTTGAGCCAGTGAAAGGGGGAAGGTGGGAAGAAGAACAGCAGGGAAGGTCTGTGACACGGGTGGAGGGCAGGAGAGATTAAATGACAGAAAGGGTGTCAAGGTGCAAAGCCAAAGGGAGTGGTAATGAGAGATGTGTCTGGAGGAGGTGTGAATGGCAGGATCAGAACACAAGGTAAAGGAAATAAGAGGTCAACAAGAGAGATAAACTAACAAATCAGCAAAGAAAAGGGCAACAAAAATGAGGGCGGGGTGGGGGGGGGGGTTACAAACTAAAATTGTTGAATTCAGTGTTGAGTCTGGAAGGTTGTAGAGTGCCCAGTCGAAAGATGAGGTGCTGTTCCTGCAGTTAGCCTCCGATTACTGACGTGTTCAGTCAAGTCAGTGTCGACTAGCTGCCCCCTAGACAGAGAATTTGACCCCTCCACCACTAAAAATCCATTTCTGATTGGTCTCCACAGCAGAAACAGACCCATCTCCCTCCCCTCCCACCAGCAGATTCTCTGGGTCATTTTCAACTAACCCTAACCTGCATTACTATAGAGACCTCAGGATGTCCTAAAGACAGAAAAATAAACACCTGTTTTGAAGTCTGGTCATTGTAACATCGTAACCCAATGCACAATGGAAATAAATATTTGGAAATGATTAATTAGGGACAAATATATTTTTAATAAAGTGTTTTCCCCTGCTCCCCTTGACCCCCTCCCTGTATTTGCATATTGACTAATATATAGATACTAGTCTTCTCCGGGTTCCCGGAGTTACAGTAATCTTGTTGAAGTGAAAGCACAATTGCTAAATGTGTGAGAAGCTGAACTCAGCTTTGCCCATGTAGTTGAATGGAGAGTGCACACATGTAGTTAAATGGAGTCATCCACGTATGTAGTTAAATGGAGTCATCCACGTATGTAGTTAAATGGAGTGGGCCAGTGTGCAGTAAAATGGGGTTGTGCACATGTCCAATGGAAAGCAGTTCAGCACCTCTAGGTTCATAGAATCTCTCACTTTGCACAGCAGATGTCACATGGCTGCAGCTTTGCCCAGGGAGCCTACCCGGTTCACACAGGATAGGCCAGGTGTTAAAGCAAGAGCATTTGGTGTTGCCTATTGAAGCTTGCACAATGGTTAAAGGAAAATACAATTAAAGTTCACAAGATGGGAATCTTGTAAAGTGTCAGCCATGGCCTCGTGGGTTCAAGTCCCAATCCAGAGACTTGAGCACAAAAAACAGTCTCACATTCGCCGTGTAGTACTGAGGGTGTGCTGCACTCTCGGAGGGTCAATACTGAGGGAGTGCGGCACCGTCGGAGGGTCAGTATTGAGGGAGTGCTGCACTGTTGGAGGTTCAGTACTGAGGGAGTGCTGCACTGTCAGAGGGTCAGTACTGAGGGAGCGCTGCACTGTCGGTGGATCAGTACTGAGTGAGTGCCGCACTCAGAGGGTCAGTACTGAGGGAGTGCTGCATTGTCAGAGGGTCAGTACTGAGGGAGTGCTGAACTGTCGGAGGGTCAGTCCTGAGGGAGTGCTGCACTGTCGGAGGGTCAGTACTGAGGGAGTGCTGCACTGTTGGAGGTTCAGTACTGAGGGAGTGCTGCAGTGTCAGAGGGTCAGCACTGAGGGAGTGCTGCACTGTCTGAGGTGCCATATTCACAAGTCCCCCTCAGGTGGACATTATCGATCCCATGACTCTATTTGAAGGAGAGCAGGTGTCCTGGACAATATATATTCCAACATTAACACCTAAAGCTGTAACTGGTCATTATCACATTGCTATTTGTGGGAGCTTGCTGTGTAAATGACTGACAGATTTCCTGCATTTCAACAGTGACTACACTTCAAAACACACTTCAAAAGTACGTCATAAGATGTAAACCACTTTGGGGCAGCCTAGTGATCAGACCTCTCTGTCTCTCCATCTGTCTATCTGTCTATGTATCTGACCACTCATCTATTTATCTATCTGTCTATCTATCTATCTGTCCATATCTATCTATCTATCTATCTATCTATCTATCTATCTATCTATCTATCTATCTATCTAGCTAACTATCTATCTATCTATCTATCTATCTGTCTGTTTATCTATCGATCTGTCCATATATATCGATCTATCTATCTATCTATCTAGCGATCTATCTGTCTATCTATCTTTCTATCTGACTATCTATCTATCTATCTATCTATCTATCTATCTATCTATCTATCTATCTATCTATATATCTATCTATCTATCTGACCATCTTTCTATCTATCCATCTATCTATCTATCCATCTAACTGTCCATCTCTTGCGATCTGTCTATCTATCTGTCCATCTATCGATCTATCTATCTGACTGACTATCTATCTATCTATCTATCTATCTATCTATCTATCTATCTATCTATCTATCTATCTATCTATCTATCTATCTGTCTATCGATCGATCTATCTCGGAGGGCGGAGTTCCAGACCGGGAAGTCTAAAAAACTGACTTCGGGGATTCTCGGACAGCCTCGGAGGGCGGAGTGAACCTCGGGGATTCTCGGACAGACTCGGAGGGCGGAGTTAACCTCGGGGATTCTCGGACAGACTCGGAGGGCGGAGTGAACCTCGGGGATTCTCGGACAGACTCGGAGGGCGGAGTTAACCTCGGGGATTCTCGGACAGACTCGGAGGGCGGTGTTCACCTCGGGGATTCTCGGACAGACTCGGAGGGCGGAGTTAACCTCGGGGATTCTCGGACAGACTCGGAGGGCGGAGTGAACCTCGGGGATTCTCGGACAGACTCGGAGGGCGGAGTTAACCTCGGGGATTCTCGGACAGACTCGGAGGGCGGTGTTCACCTCGGGGATTCTCGGACAGACTCGGAGGGCGGAGTTAACCTCGGGGATTCTCGGACAGACTCGGAGGGCGGAGTGAACCTCGGGGATTCTCGGACAGACTCGGAGGGCGGAGTTAACCTCGGGGATTCTCGGACAGACTCGGAGGGCGGTGTTCACCTCGATGGGTCGAAGGGCCTGTTTCAGTGCTGCATCTCTAAATAAAAAATAAAAATAAATAAAATAATATTTATAGTCGAAATCTAGCACTGGGGACCATATAGTTAATTATAACAATTCAGTAAGGATTTAATAAGTATTTATTTTATATTAATTAACTAATTAGTGATAGAAATGTCAGTTAAAGGGGTGAAGTGCTTCACCTGTGAGATGTGGGAAGTCCGTGACACTTCCAGCGTTCCGGGCGACTCCGCCTGCAGGAAGTTTACCCAGTTGCAGCTCCTCACAGACCGCATGGATCGGTTGGAGCGGCAACTGGATGCACTTAGGAGCATGCAGGTGGCAGAGAGCGTCAAAGACAGGAGTTTTAGAGAAGTGGTTACACCCAAGGTGCAGGCAGATAGATGGGTGACCGCTAGAAGGGGCAGGCAGTCAGTGCAGGAATCCCCTGTGGCTATCCCCCTCTCTAACAAGTATACAGTTTTGGATACTGTTGGGGGGGATGGCCTATCAGGGGAAAACAACAGCAGCAGCCAGAGCAGTGGCACCACGGCTGGCACTGTTGTTCAGCAGGGAGGGACAAAGCGCAGAAGAGCAATAGTTATAGGGGACTCTGTAGTCAGGGGCACAGATAGGCGCTTCTGAGGACGTGAAAGAGACTCCAGGATGGTATGTTGCCTACCTGGTGCCAGGGTCAATGATGTCTCTGAACGGACAGGGGGCATTCTGAAGGGCGAGGGTGAACAGCCAGAGGTTGTGGTACACATCGGTACCAATGACATAGGCAGGAAGAGTGATGAGGTCCTGCAGGGGGAGTTTAGGGAGTTAGGTAGAAAGTTAAAAAAACAGGATTCTGGGGTTGTAATCTCTGGATTAGTCCCTGTGCCACGTGCCAGAGAGGCTAGAAATAGGAAGATAGTGCAGCTAAACACGTGGCTGAGCAGCTGGTGTAGAAGGGAGGGTTTCAGATATCTGGACCATTGGGCTCTCTTCAGGGACAGATGGGACCTGTACAAGAAGGACGCGTTGCATCTAAACTGGAGGGGCACTAATATCCTGGCTGCAAAGTTTGCTAGCGTCACTCGGGAGGGTTTAAACTAGTGTGGCAGGGGGATGGGAACCAGAACAGTGGGACAGCTAGAAAAATAAATGAGGAGGACAGAGTAAATAAGGCCAGTAAGACTAAGTGGAAGAGCAGGCAGGGAGATGTTGCTGAGCACAGCGGGACTGGTGCTCTGAAGTGCATTTCTTTCAATGCGAGAAGTATAACAGGTAAGGCAGATGAACTTAGAGCTTGGATTAGTACTTGGAAATATGATGTTGTTGCTATTACAGAGACTTGGTTGAGGGAAGGGCAGGATTGGCAGCTAAATGTTCCAGGCTTTAGAAGCTTCAGGCGGGATAGAGGGGCATGTAAAAGGGATGGGGGAGTTGCATAACTGGTTAAGGAGATTATCACAGCTGTCCTGCGGGAGGACACCTCAGAGGGGTCATGCAGCGAGGCAATATGGGTGGAGCTCAGGAATAGGAAGGGTGCAGTCACGATGTTGGGGGTTTACTACAGGCCTCCCAACAGCCAGCGGTAGGTAGAGGACAAGATATGTAGACAGATTTTGGAAAGATGTAAAGGTAACAGGGTTGTGGTGGTGGGTGATTTTAACTTCCCCTATATTGACTGGGACTCACTTAGTGCTAGGGGCTTGGATGGGGCAGAATTTGTGAGGAGCATCCAGGAGGGCTTCTTGAAACAGTATGTAGATAGTCCAACTAGGGATAGGGCCATTCTGGACCTGGTATTGGAGAATGAGCCCGGCCAGGTGGTCGAAGTTTCAGTGGGGGAACATTTCGGGAGCAGTGAACATAATTCCTTATGTTTTAAGGTACTTGTGGATAAGGATAAGAGTAGTCCCCGGGTGAAGGTGCTAAATTGGGGGAAGGCTAATTATAACAATATTAGGCAGGAACTGAAGAATTTAGATTGGGGGGGCGGCTGTTTGAGGGTAAATCAACATCTGACATGTGGGAGTCTTTCAAACGTCAGCTGATTAGAATCCAGGACCAGCATGTTCCTGTGAGCAAGAAAGACAAGTTTGGCATGTTTCGGGAAATTTGGATAACACTGGATATTGTGAGCACAGTCAAAAAGAAAAAGGAAGCATTTGTAAGGGCTGGAAGGTTAGGAACAGACGAAGCACTTGAGGAATATAAAGACAGTGGGAAGGAACTTAAGCAAGGAGTTAGGAGGGCTAAAAGGGGTCATAAAAAGTCATTGGCAAACAGGATTAAGGAGAATCCCAAGGCTTTTTATACATATATAAAGAGCAAGAGGGTAACCAGGGAAAGGGTTGGCCCACTCAAGGATAGAGATGGGAATCTATGTGTGGAGCCAGAGGAAATGGGCGAGGTGCTAAATGAGTACTTTGCATCAGTATTCACCAAAGAGAAGGACTTGGTGGATGATGAGCCTAGGGAAAGGAGTGCAGATAGTCTCCGTCATGTCATTATTAAAAAGGAGGAGGTGTTGGGTGTTTTGCAAAGCATTAAGGTAGATAAGTCCCCAGGGCCTGATGGGATCTACCCTAGAATACTGAGGGAGGCAAGGGAAGAAATTGATGGGTTCTTGTCAGAAATCTTTGCATCATTTTTGGCTACAGGTGAGGCCCCAGAGGACTGGAGAATAGCCAATGTTGTTCCTTTGTTTAAGAAGGGTGGCAAGGATAATCCAGGAAATTATAGGCCGGTGAGCCTTCCGTCAGTGGTAGGGAAACTATTAAAGAGGATTATACGGGACAGGATTTACTCCCATTTGGAAACAAACGAACCTATTAGTGAGAGACAGCATGGCTTTGTGAAGTGGAGGTTGTGTCTTACTAATTTGATTGAGTTTTTTGAGGAAGTGACGAAGATGATTGATGAAGGAAGGGCAGTGGATGTTATCTATATGGACTTTATTAAAGCCTTTGAGAAGGTCCCGCATGGCAGACTGGTACAAAAGGTAATGTCACATGGGATCAGATGTGAGCTGGCAAGATGGATACATAACTGGCTCGGTCATAGAAGACAGAGGGTATCAGTGGATGGGTGTTTTTCTGAATGGAGGGATGTGACTAGTGGTGTTCCGCAGGGATCAGTGCTGGGACCTTTGCTGTTTGTAGTATATATAAATGATTTGGAGGAAAATGTAGCTGGTCTGATTAGTAAGTTTGCGGACGACACAAAGGTTGGTGGAGTTGCGGATAATGATGAGGATTGTCAGAGGATACAGCAGGATATAGATCGGTTGGAGACTTGGGCGGAGAAATGGCAGATGGAGTTTAATCTGGACAAATGTGAGGTAATGCATTTTGGAAGGACTAATGCAGGTGGGAGGTATACAGTAAATGGCAGAACCCTTAGGAGTATTGACAGGCAGAGAGATCTGGGCGTACAGGTCCACAGGTCACTGAAAGTGGCAACGCAGGTGGATAAGGTAGTCAAGAAGGCATACGGAATGCTTGTCATCATTGGTCGGGGCATAGAGTATAAAAATGGCAAGTCATGTTGCAGCTGTACAGAACCTTAGTTAGGCCACACTTAGAATATTGCGTGCAATTCTGGTCGCCACACTACCAGAAGGACGTGGAGGCTTTGGAGAGGGTACAAAGGAGGTTTACGGATGCTGCCTGGTCTGGAGGGCATTAACTATGAGGAGAGGTTGGAAAAAGTCGGATTGTTTTCACTGGGACGACGGAGGTGGAGGGGCGACATGATAGAGGTTTACAAAGTTATGAGCGGCATGGACAGAGTGGATAGTCAGAAGCTTTTTCCCAGGGTGGAAGAGTCAGTTACTAGGGGACATAGGTTTAAGGTGAGAGGGGCAAAGTTTAGAGGGGATGTGCGAGGCAAGTTTTATACACAGAGGGTGGTGAGTGCCTGGAACTTGCTGCCAGGGGAGGTGGTGGAAGCAGATACGATAGCGACGTTTAAGAAACATCTTGACAAATACATGAATAGGAAGGGAATAGAGGGATATGGCCCCGGAAGTGCAGAAGGTGTTAGATTAGGCAGGTATCAAGATCGGTGCAGGCTTGGAGGGCCGAATGGCCTGTTCCTGTGTGGTACTGTTCTTTGTTCTTGTTCTTTGTTCTCTCTGTCTATCTGTCCATCTCTCTGTCTATCTAACTGTCTATCTATCTATCTGACTATCTATCTATCGATTTATCTATCTGTCCATATCTATCTATCTATGTATCTATCTATCTGTCTATCTATCCACGTGTCCATCTCTCTTGCTCTATCTATTTGTCTGTCTGTCCATCTCTATCTATCTGTCTGTCCATCTCTGTCTGTCTGTCTGTCTGTCCCTCAGTACTGACCCTTTGACAGTGCGGCACTCCCTCAGTACTGACCCTTTGGGAACTGAATATTCCAGGGTATTTGACAGTTTGGAATGACAGGAAGCAAGGAAAGGGAGGTGGTGAAGCTCAGTTAATAAAGGATGAGATCAGTACAGTGGTGAGAAATGATCTTGTATCAGAAAATCAAGATGTGGAATCAGTTTGGGTGGAGATATGAAATAGCAAAAATTCATACTGGAGCTGCACTGTGGAACAGAGTATAAATCAAGAAATAAGGGGGGCTTGTAAGGAAAATACTGCAGTAATCCTGGGTGATTTTAATCTTCATATAGATTGGAGTAATCAAACTGGTAAAGTTAGATCGAGGATGAGTTCATGGAGTGTACTCAGGACAGTTTCTTAGAACAATACATTCTGGAACCAATCCGGGAGCAGGATATTTTAGACCTGGTAATGAGTAAGGAGACGGAATTAATTAATGACCTCTTAGTAAAGGAAGAATAGAAAAGTAGAATATTATTTACATGGAGAGAGACTGCAGAATGCTGCAGTACAGAGGGATCTGGGTGTCCTTGTACATGGATCACAAAATGTTAACATGCAGGTTCAGCAAGTAATTAGGAAGAGAAATTGAATGTTGGTATTTATTGCAATGGGGATGGAGTATAAAAGTAGGGACATCTTGCTACAACTGTACCGGGTATTGGTGAGACCGCACCGAGAATACTGCATACAGTTTTGGTCTCCTTATTTAAGGAGGGATAGACTTGCATTGGAAGCAGTTCAGAGAAGGTTCACTTGGCTGATTCCTGGGATGAAGGGATTGTCTTGTGAGGAAAGGTTGAGAAGGTTGGGCCTGTACTCATTAGAGTTTAGAAGAATGAGAGGTGATCTTATTGAAAAGTGTGACGTTCTGAAGGGGTTTGACGGGGTAGATACTGAGAAGATGTTTCCCCTCGTGGGGGAATCTAGAACTAGGGGGAATAGTTACAGAATACGGGGTCTCCCATTTAAGACGGAGATGAGGAGGAATTTCTTCACTGAGGGTCATTAATCTTTGGAATTCTCTTCCCCAGGGAGCAGTGGAGGCTGGGTCATTGAATATATTCAAGGCTGAGTTGGAGAGTTTTTTGATCTACAAGGGAGTTGAGGGTTATGGTGGGGGGCAGACAGGAAAGTGGAGATAAGGTCACAATCAGATCATCCATGATCTTATCGAATGGCGGAACAGGCTCGAGGGGCCGAATGGCCTTCTCCTGTTCTTATTTCTTATGCTTTTATGTTGAAGATATCGTACCATCTGTATTCAATAGCTGTCCAGGTCTTTAAAGCCCAAAGTGGCCGTAACTGTTCCTATCTGTGCAGAGAGCCCTTGGCAGTAATATAATATAATGAAAATGGCCTGGCTGAAACTCCCCGGGTCTGGATATCTCAGTACAGATCGGGGAAGGGGTGGTGGGAGTGCTGGAATCTGGGCCTTCCCAGCAAGTGTCCTGGAAGGGAACTGAATGACCTCAACGAAGGAACGAGTTCACAGAGGGAGATGAGGCTGATGTGATTGCAATGTGTGCGAACAAGAGGAGGCCATTCAGCCCTTCGAGACTGCTGTGCCATTCCATTAGATCATAGCTGGTCTGTACCTTAACCCCATATACCCTGCCTTAGCTCCATAGACCTTGCTGCCCTTACCCAATAAAAATCTATCAACCACAATCTTTATAACTCCAATTTTTAATGAAGTGCATTTCTATAGCGTCTTTCACAACCTCAGGATGTTCCCAAAGTGCTTCGCAGCCAATGAAATACCTTGTAAAGCAATGTTGGGAAATGAAGACTGGGATGTAGAGCAGGAGGAGTTCAGTTCAGTTCTCCTGAGGGGCCCAGTCCAGATAATGGGTTGTTTTGTTGTAAATGTGTGACGTGTCCAAGAATGTAACCGTTTAACGGTGTTTCTGAGATTTCCGTCCTGTTTCTGTGTGTTTCAGAGCAGGGGAACTGGGCCCAGATGCTGCTGCTCTCTGCTGCTTATCAGACAGTGAACAGGGAGGTTTCGGTTCCTCCCCGAGGCTCCTCTCCCATCCCCTGCAGCGAGTGACCACACCACCTGCACCACATCACAAACAAGACAAAAACAGCATCGATTTGGGTATCAGGATCTAAAATAAGGCTTTCAGAACACCGCCCAGGTCCCCTGTGGTTGATGACGAGGGCCTGATCTGAGCTGCATTCAGTGCCATTCTCAGACCCAGTCTGGAACCTGGCTGTTCGGCCATGTGAATCATCAACATTGTGGATTTAACTGGACTGATAAACGTTTGATGGCCTTTAAGATACTCCTTAAAACCTAGCTCTTTGACCGAGCTTTTGGTCACCTGCTCTAATATCTCCGAATGTGGCTCAGCATTAAACTTTGTTTGCTGACGCCCCTTGCGACGTTTTATTACATTAAAGGCGCCATATAAATGCAGATTGGTGGTTATTTGCAGATGACAATTCGTTGAAGACCTTAATAACTAACCGACTGCAGGCCATGAAGTACATCAACTAAAGCCACAATTAAAACTCAAGGCTTCTGATGTAAGTACAGTACTGAAGGAATACCGCACTGCCGGAGGGGCTATCTGTCACTTGCAATCTGCCCTCTGTTAAAGATACTGCAACCCCTATTTAGAAAAAGAGTTGGGGAGTTCTCCCCCATCCCCGTGTCTTGGCTGATATTTATCCTTCAATCAATATCACAAAAAAAATCACCTGGGTCATTATCTCATTGTTATGTGTGTGGGATCATGCTGTGCACAAATTGGCTGCTGTGTTTCCTACATTGCAACAGTTGACTAGACTTCAAAAAAAAAAACTTGGTTGGCTGTAAAGCGCTGTGGGACATTCTGAAGCTGTGAAAGGAGGCTCACTATCACCTTCTCAGGGGGACAAATAGTGATGGACAATAAATGGCTGGTCTTACCAGAGATGCCCACATCTCGAGAATGAAGAAGTGCAGGTTCTGTCTCTCTGGACGCTGTGATGTCCCCTTGTAAAACATACTGAAACTAAATAGTTCTAAAAACATCTGCATAAATACAGCATCCTCAGACTCGAGATGAGGATTAAACCTACATTTAATACCTCTTTAAGTGCGTGGCCCCTTTAAGGTGTGCTGAGGGACTGGGCTTTTCCAGCACTCTCTGTTCATTTACTCTTTGAGGTGATGCAACCGATACCCTCTCCACAGCCGGAGGCTCAGTTAACAGCCCTTCCCTCTTATGGCCCCTAGTTCTGCTCTCACCCGCAAGTGGAAACGTCTCGCCTTATCGAGTCCTTTCATAACCTTAAAGGGCTCCATCAGGTCCTACCCTCCCCCCCCGCCCCCGCCTCTCAGTCTTCTCTTTTCAACCTATCCTGGTAGCCTATCTCAGTACTGGTACCATCCCAGCACATCTTTTCTTGCACCTTCTCCAGTGTCATTTTATAACATGTAGACGGGACAGTGCACAGTAATTCCAAGTGTGGTCTAACTGAGGTTCCCTACAAGTTTGACTTAATGTATCTGCTTCTCAATTCTATCCCTCGAGAAATTAACCCCGGTGTTTGGATTGCTTTTTATATGGCCTTATTCAGCAGCATTGCTGCAGTTACTCTATAACCCTCGATCCACAACCCTATTTAGACTCTTTCTTCCCCACCTCCCCCTCCCTCCAGGACTAGGTGACCTCATTCATCCTCCCAAAAAGTAGCACCTCACACTTATCCATACTGACCTTCATTTGCCAATTACACACCCATTCTGCATGTCACTTCATGTCCTGTCATTTGTGATGGACCTAATATTAACTGCAGCCTCCACCAATTTGGAGTCATCAGCAAACTCTCAAATTGTACCTGGTGCTAGTCTGTCCCGTGCCATCCCATCTCTCGGACCAGGATAGTGAGCAGTTCTCCCTGGGAGGGACGGTATTTTATTCCAAACAGATGCTTTTCCTGTAAATCACATACAATGATGGTCTAGTATGGGAGAAACTACACTTTAGGATGGGAGGGTTGTTGAGAGTGTGCAGAGGAGGTTGACCGGAATGGTTCCAGGGATGGGGGACTTCTCGTTACAAGGTCAGCCTGGAGAAGCTGGGATTGTTTTCCTTGGAGCGAAGGAGATTGCAGGGAGATTGAATAGAGGTGGACAAGATGATGACAGATCTGGATAGAGTAGACAAGGAAAAACAGTTCCCATTAACTGATGGTACAAGGGCTAGGGGACACAGATTGAAAGTTTTGGGCACGAGATACAGGGGGGGGGGGCGGCGGGGGGGATGTGAGGAAGAATTTATTTATTTTTAAATGCAGTGAGTGACAATGACCTGGAACTCAATGCCTACCAGAGTGGTGGAAGCGGGAGACAATGATTTCAGTAAGAAACAGGGGTGGGGGGGGGGGGGGGGGGGGGGGGGACACTTAAATTCGCAGGGGGCCCCGGGGGGATTGGGACATACTGGATTGCACCACGGGGAGCTGTCATGGATCCGAGGGGCCGAATAGCCTCCTTCTGTGCCAGAAATGAAATCGAATTCGTTTAAAATAGTTAACTCTGCTTGAATATTTTTTAATTAAATCTGCCCAAACGAAAAATCCTCAAATCGCCAATATTCGTACAGTTAACCACTGACTTGCACCAATATCCATCTCAACTCACCCCCACACCGCCCCCCCCCCACAAAAAAATAACAGAGCAATTTGAATTCATGTCATCTTTATTAAAACAGCCACACACACAGAGATACACTTTTCAATTCTAACAAATGGTACTACTGAGAGAAAGGAGAGAGGGAGCAGAACCCATCCAGCTCCAAATGGGAATGTACTCCCGGGATAGGTGGTCCTGATATTCACTGTCACCCACCTGCGCCCCCCAGTTAAAATTGGATCCAAAATTGGATCGTTAAACTGCGATTGAAGTGACTGTTTCAACATCGCTGGCCACATTTGCTACAGTGATTACATTGTAAAACAACAACAACAACATTCCACATATTGAATAATATTTCATCAGCAATAAATCAAACTCTAAACCCCAGTTGCCCCCTCTCAGTCGGAACAAGCGGTGGAGCTGATGGTTTTGAGGAGAGGTGAGCTCAGAGAGCCGTGGTCCACACTGCAGGTATAGCTGGAGCCCTTATTCCAGGCAGTGGCGGGGACTCTCAGGTAACTGCTCAGGCTGTAGGTTTGATCACTGTCCGTGGACACAGTGCCTGTGGTCACCCCGCTGTCTGTCTCTTTATCATCCACTCTCCAGAGAACCCGCACGAAACCCGGCTTAAAGCGGCTCACCAGGCAGGACAGAGTAGCCCATCCGGAGTCTATTTCTTCCGAGGAAGGAGGGAGCAGGAGAACTGATGGTTTCCGATCCTCACTACCTGTGTGTGAGAGAGACAGGGTGGAAGAAAGGAATCTCACTGTTAGTATCAATCATTTTTTCTAAAAGGCACATCCAGAATTAGTAACACATACTATAATTTAAAACAAACATTTAACTTGACTTCAGACTTAGGTAGAGACAGTAAATAATATAATAGCCTGAGTGTTTCCAGCACTCGATTTCAGATTTCCAGCATCTGCAGGATTTTGCTTTGATTGGATTAAAATTAAATATTTAGTCCAATCTTAACTCCCTGTCAATTGAGAGCTGGACTTGTACATGGATTCGAGACATTCAGATAAATTAATTAACTGAATATTAAATACAACAGACAATATCGAATTGTTTAAAATTCAGGGGCAGATTAAAATCAAAAGTTTAAAAATTGAGGAAGTTTCACATTTCGGATAGGCTGTACTGGAGGTCTTATGGAGGTGCTCGGAGTATGTATTGGGAGTAACTCAACCTCCCAGATCCACACTCAGAGTTCGGTGATCACCTCACCAGGAAAAATTCTTTCTTTAAAAAAAAAAGTTTTAAAAGTAATAAAGTTCTGGGCGGTTTCCATTTAGAAAGTAGGTTAGACACTTCACATGAACGAACGACAGCCGGAAGGAGGGGTTTGGGAAGGGAGACGGGATCTGGGGGGTAGAGGGACCGGGTGCGTTAGGAACAAACAAGATGGGGGGGCGCAGAATGAGGCCATTCGGTCCATCGAGTCCGTGCCGCAGCCTAACCCACGTCCCAACTTTGGGAGTCTTTTTTTGAGGTGGGGGAGAGGGGTGCTGGTGTCAAACTCGACCCCCTTTCAGTGTGAGTAAAATTCCTGTTTGTTAATCTTCCAGCAACACCCGGGGCAGGCTCGCTATTTATACAACAGTGCAGCGAATAGACGGAGAAGTCCACACCTGCACACTGCAGACCTGGCCGAACAGACTCCAGGGGCTGAATGGCCTTTCTCCCCTGTTCATTCTGCATTTTTTTTTGCCAATGGAGTTTTTCCTCGGTTCTGAGGAAAGGTCAGAGACCCGAAACTGTTCACCGTTTCTCCCTCTCTCTCCGCAGAGGCTGCCCAGACCTGCTGAGTATTTCCAGCATCTTCTGTTTTTTTATTTCAGATTTCCAGCATCCGCAATTGTTTTGCTGCTATTTTAGTGTTTATTTTTCTACCCTCCAGAATCCAAATTCCCAGCACTGAATCAGTGGACAGAAAAATAAAAATCTGACCCAATTTTTTTTCACCGTTATCAGGGCAGATCCGATTCTGCAACAATAAATGAATAAATAATTGAAACAATATGAATGATAGGATGAGGGAATTACTTACTCCGTAAACTCAGGGCGGTCCCAGGTCCGAAGGTAAACACAGTGCAGCGTTTTAATGGGACGGGTCACCTAAAACCCAGGCTGGGAAGAAAGAGGGGAAAATATTAATAATCTGTCCTTTATTACATTCCCTTTCACATTCTGCCTTTCACAGGGGCCGGAATGCTGAGAGTCTGGAGAAAGATTTTCACATATCAGTGAGGAAACCCTGAGAATATCAGTGTTTACCTACCCAGCTAATAGTCCAAATATTGGGGAAAATCCAAATAAACCCATGGAATTCCAGTGAGATTTTCCACAAGTTACATAAGGAATATTTCTGAAGCTCATTCCACAGTCTCAGGCAGGAATATTTCAGTAGCTGTTGGAATTCTGAGTGGTTCTGTTGGTGCCGTTTTTGTATTGCCCTGTCTCACTGTGTATGTAGCTGCTGAGCCATCCCAGGCAGCACAGGAATAGACGGCGGAGTCTCCCGGTTCCAAGCTGCCGATGGTCAGAATGTGACTGTTACTGGAGGTGTCTCTGGAAGGTTTAAAACGGTCCGTGAAGCCGGTGCCTCGATAGATGTCATCATCTGTTTCGTGCAATAGCACCCACACCGGAGCCTCCCCGGGTCTCTGTCGGTACCAGCTCATGTGGTAACTGCCCACGTTGCCGTTCTGCATCGCACACTTTAACTCGGAGGTCTCACCGGCGGAGACTGGGTCTGAAATTGGGGTCTGATTGAGGACAGGAACCGCCAGGACACCTTCAACACAAAACACAAGAGAGAGAAACAAAACACATTCAGTTTATTGGGGCAAAAAAACACACTGATAAATAAACAGGCCGGGCTACCAAATCCCTTTGCTTCCTAATCTAATGGTTTACAAATGTATAATTGAGTAACGTTCTGTTAACATAAGTCTCTCACCTGTTAAATGGAGTAGCAGGGTCCCCAGGAGATACATTACTGCAGCCATTCCCTCCGGGGGGGAAAAAAACCCGTGAAGAATTAGAGAGCAGGGTTTTACTGTAACTCCAGAAAGTGGATCCAGTTACAGTGCCGGACAAGGTGAGACCAGTATCTATTATATGAACCTGTATGCAAATACAGGGAGGGTTGAGAGGAGCAGGGGCGGCGGGGGGGCGGGGGGGGGGGGGGGGGTGGACCAGACCAGATTTTTTTTATTGAGCCTCTATTGGTCCCCAATTAAACATTTCCATGTATTTATTTCCACCGAGTTGAGGGTTAATTCACAATAATTTCTGATTTTAACCCCCCCCTTCTCATGTCAAGAGTGTGAGATTTAAAAGAACAACTGTAGAAATTGCACATTTTATCCCAGATGGGCAAAGACAAAAGCCCTTCAGAATCCAGTGCCTTGAATTCATCCAGAACAAGTTTAACCCAGCGATCGTTAAGGATTTGTTTTTTTTTTATATTTGGGTCTGCAATGTGTACTTAAACACATATCTTTATATCCAACACGCTGGTGTTTGCAACAAAGCAGTTCATTGGAAGGATTGGAATGGAAGAGATTGACTGGACTGCTTCTCTCAGCTGCTCTTTTTTCCTATCCGCCACTGTACAAGTGCACTGCTTGTCCTGGCGTTTGAGCCGAGTGTAGGGTCAAAACACTCGTTTCTCACTCAGGCCGACGTTCAGAAACAGCCAGAATCAACTCCAATATCCGTTTTAATTGGTAATGCAACGAGGAGTGAGATTCTGACCGGGCAAGCTGACTGCTCGGCTAGTTTCTGTGTTGTGTCCGGATCCTGTGTTAAGTCCAGTTTCAATGAAATGTGTTTTCCTGCTGCAACAGTTCCTGCCCTGACTTTTTTTTGTTGCAACTAAACCACATGTATCGGAACCTCAGTCCCAGGAATACATTTGTTTTAACATTCCATTTCAGATGTTTTATGTCAATCACTCGATGCCAAGGGAAAACTTGCAACAAGTAGCTGGTGAGAGGAGTTAGTTTCTTTAAAATGAATATTTTCTATCTTTTTATTTTAAATTCACTTCATGGGATATGAGCATCACTTGGCCCTGCCCGCATTTATTGCCCATCCCTCATTGCCGTTGAGAAGGTGGTGGTGGAGCCGCCTTCTTGAACTGCTGCAGTGCAGTGGTTTTTTACAACAGAACGTCCATTTCTGAGGGCAGTTAAGAGTCAACCACATTGCCGTGGGTCTGGAGTCACATGTAGGCCAGACGAAGTGAGGACGGCAGATTTCCTTCCCTAAAAGGACATTTGTGAACCAGATGGTTTTTTGTTAATGAACATTCAATGGTAGTTTTATGGTCACCATTACTGAGACTAGGTTTCAATTCCAATTTTTAAAAATTAATTTGTTGAATTTAAATTCCATGGTGGGATTTGAACACGTGTCTCCAGAGCATTATCCTGGGCCTCTGGATTAGTAATATCTAGTGACATTACTACTACGCCACCTTGTGATGGATCAATATTAATTCTAGAAATGTGATAGGATTTGAGCCAGTGAAAGGGGGAAGGTGGGAAGAAGAACAGCAGGGAAGGTCTGTGACAGGGGTGGAGGGCAGGAGAGATTAAATGACAAAAAGGGTTTCAAGGTGCAAAGCCAAAGGGAGTGGTAATGAAAGATGTGTCTGGACGAGGTGTGAATGACAGGTACTGAACACAAGGTAAAGGAAATAAGAGGTAAACAAGAGAGATAAAATAACAAATCAGCAAACAAAAAGGGAAACAAAAATGAGGGCAGGGGGGTTACAAACTAAAATTGTAGAATTCAGTGTTGAGTCCGGAAGGCTGTAGACTGCCCAGTCGAAAGATGAGGTGCTGTTCCTGGAGTTAGTCTCCTAATACTGACATGTTCAGTCAAGTCAGTGTCGACTAGCTGCCTCCTAGACAGAGAATTTGACTCCTCCCCAATTAAAAATCCGTTTCTGATTGGTCTCCACAGCAGAAACAGACCCACCTCCCTCCCCTCCCACTAGGCAGATTCTCTGGGTCATTTTCAACTAAACCTAACCTGCATTACTATAGAGACCTCAGGATGTCCTAAAGACAGACAAATAAACACCTGTTTTGAAGTCTGGTCATTGTAACATCATAACCCAATGCAGAATGGAAATAAATATTTGGAAATGATCAATCAGGGACAATTATATTTTTAATAAAGTGTTTTCCCCTGCTCCCCTTGAACCCCTCCCTGTATTTGCATATTGACTAATACATAGATACTTGTATTCTCCGGGTTCCCGGAGTTACAGTAATCTTGTTGAAGTGAAAGCACAATTGCTAAATGTGTGAGAAGCTGAACTCAGCTTTGCTCGTGTAGTTGAATAGAGGGTGCACATATGTAGTTAAATGGAGTCATCCACGTATGTAGTTAAATGGAGTCATCCACGTATGTAGTTAAATGGAGTCATCCACGTATGTAGTTAAATGGAGAGTGCCAGTGTGCAGTAAAATGGGGTTGTGCACATGTCTAATGGAAAGCAGTTCAGCACCTCTAGGTTCATAGAATCTCTCACTTTGCACAGCAGATGTCACATGGCTGCAGCTTTGCCCAGGGAGCCTACCCGGTTCACACAGGATAGGCCAGGTGTTAAAGCAAGAGCATTTGGTGCTGCCTATTGAAGCTTGCACAGCGGTTAAAGGAAAATACAATTAAAGCTCACAAGATGGGAATCTTGTAAAGTGTCCGCCATGGCCTCGTGGGTTCAAGTCCCAATCCAGAGACTTGAGCACAAAAAACAGTCTCACATTCCCCGTGTAGTACTGAGGGAGCGCTGCACTGTCGGAGGGTCAGTACTAAGAGAGTGCGGCACTGTCGGAGGGTCAGTACTGAGGGAGTGCTGCACTGTCGGAGGATCAGTACTGAGGGAGTGCTGCACTGTCAGAGGGTCAATACTGAGAGAGTGCTGCACTGTCAGAGGGTCAGTACTGAGGGAGTGCTGCACTGTCTGAGGTGCTATCTTCACAAATCCCCCTCAGGTGGACATTATCGATCCCATGACTCTATTTGAAGGAGAGCAGGTGCCCTGGACAATATATATTCCAACATTAACACCTAAAACTGTAACTGGTCATTATCACATTGCTATTTGTGGGAGCTTGCTGTGTAAATGACTGTCAGATTTCCTGCATTTCAACAGTGACTACATTTCAAAACACACTTCAAAAGTACGTCATTAGATGTAAACCACTTTGGGGCAGCCTAGTGATCAGACCACTCTGTCTCTCCATCTGTCTATCTGTCTATGTATCTGACCACTCATCTATTTATCTATCTGTCCATATCTATCTATCTATCTATCTATCTATCTATCCATCTATCTATCTATCTATCTATCTATCTATCTATCTATCTATCTGTCTGTCTATCTATCTATCTATCTATCTTTCTATCCATCTCGGAGGGTGTAGTTCCAGACCGGTAAGTTTAAAAAACTTACTTCGGGGATTCTCGCACCAGGCTCGGAGGGCGGAGTTAACCTCGGGAATTTTCGGAGCAAACTCGGAGATTCTCGGTCAGACTCGGAGGCCGGAATTAATCTCGGGGATTCTCGGACAGAGTCGGAGGGCGTGGTTAACCTCGGTGATTCTCGGACAGACTCGGAGGGCGGAGTTTGTGTCGATGGGCCGAAGGGCCTGTTTCTGTGCTGTATCTCTAAATAAAAATAAAAATAAAAAAATAAAATAATATTTATAGTCGAAATCCAGCACTAGGGGCCATATATTTAATTATAACAATTTAGTAAGGATTTAATAAGTATTTATTTTATATTAATTAACTAATTAGTGATAGAAATGTCAGTTAAAGGGGTGAAGTGCTTCACCTGTGAGATGTGGGAAGTCCGTGACACTTCCAGTATTCCGGGCGACTCCGCCTGCAGGAAGTTTACCCAGTTGCAGCTCCTCACAGACCACATGGATCGGTTGGTGCGGCAACTGGATGCACTTAGGAGCATGCAGGTGGCAGAGAGCGTCATAGACAGGAGTTTTAGAGAAGTGGTTACACCCAATGTGCAGGCAGATAGATGGGAGACCGCTAGAAGTGGCAGGCAGTCAGTGCAGGAATCCCCTGTGGCTATCCCCCCTCGCTACACCATTTTGGATACGGTTGGGGGGGATGGCCTAGCAGGGGAAAACAACAGCAGCAGCCAGAGCAGTGGCACCACAGCTATCACTGTTGTTCAGCAGGGAGGGACAAAGCGCAAAGAACAATAGTTATCGGGGACTCTATAGTCAGGGGCACAGATAGGCGCGAATGTGGACGTGAAAGAGACTCCAGGATGGTATGTTGCCTCCCTGGTGCCAGGGACAAGGATGTCTCTGAATGGACAGGGGGCATTCTGAAGGGCGAGGATGCACAGCCAGAGGTTGTGGTACACATCGGTACCAATGACAGAGGCAGGAAGAGTGATGAGGTCCTGCAGGGGGAGTTTAGGGAGTTAGGTAGAAAGTTAAAAAAACAGGACCTCTAGGGTTGTCATCTCTGGATTAGTCCCTGTGCCACGTGCCAGTGAGGCTAGAAATAGGAAGATACTGCAGCTAAACACGTGGCTGAGCAGCTGGTGTAGAAGGGAGGGTTTCAGATATCTGGACCATTGGGCTCTCTTCAGGGACAGATGGGACCTGTACAAGAAGGACGGGTTGCATCTAAACTGGAGGGGCACTAATATCCTGGCTGCAAAGTTTGCTAGCGTCACTCGGGAGGGTTTAAACTAGTGTGGCAGGGGGGTGGGAACCAGAACAGTGGGACAGCTAGAAAAATAAATGAGGAGGACAGAGTAAATAAGGCCAGTAAGACTAAGAGGAAGAGCAGGCAGGAAGATGTTGCTGAGCACAGCGGGACTGGTGGTCTGAAGTGCATTTCTTTCAATGCGAGAAGTATAACAGGTAAGGTAGATGAACTTAGAGCTTGGATTAGTACTTGGAAATATGATGTTGTTGCTATTACAGAGACTTGGTTGAGGGAAGGGCAGGATTGGCAGCTAAATGTTCCAGCTTTCGAAGCTTCAGGCGGGATAGAGGGGGATGTAAAAGGGATGGGGGAGTTGCATTACTGGTTAAGGAGAATATCACAGCTGTACTGCGGGAGGACACCTCAGAGAGGTCATGCAGCGAGGCAATATGGGTGGAGCTCAGGAATAGGAAGGGTGCAGTCACGATGTTGGGGGTTTACTACAGGCCTCCCAACAGCCAGCGGGAGGTAGAGGACAAGATATGTAGACAGATTTTGGAAAGATGTAAAGGTAACAGGGTTGTGGTGGTGGGTGATTTTAACTTCCCCTATATTGACTGGGACTCACTTAGTGCTAGGGGCTTGGATGGGGCATAATTTGTGAGGAGCATCCAGGAGGGCTTCTTGAAGCTGTATGCAGACAGTCCAACTAGGGATAGGGCCATTCTGGACCTGGTATTGGGGAATGAGCCCGGCCAGGTGGTCGAAGTTTCAGTGGGGGAACATTTCGGGAGCAGTGACCATAATTCTATAAGTTTTAAGGTACTTGTGGATAAGGATAAGAGTAGTCCTCGGGTGAAGGTGCTAAATTGGGGGAAGGCTAATTCTAACAATATTAGGCAGGAACTGAAGAATTTAGATTGGGGGCGGCAGTTTGAGGGTAAATCAACATCTGACATGTGGGAGTCTTTCAAACGTCAGCTGATTAGAATCCAGGACCAGCATGTTCCTGTGAGGAAGAAAGACAAGTTTGGCATGTTTCGGGAAATTTGGATAACACTGGATATTGTGAGCCTAGTCAAAAAGAAAAAGGAAGCATTTGTGAGGGCTGGAAGGCTAGGAACAGACGAAGCACTTGAGGAACATAAAGACAGTGGGAAGGCACTTAAGCAAGGAGATAGGAGGGCTAAAAGGGGTCATAAAAGGTCATTGGCAAACAGGATTAAGGAGAATCCCAAGGCTTTGTATACATATATAAAGAGCAAGAGGGTAACCAGGGAAAGGGTTGGCCCACTCAAGGATAGAGATGGGAATCTATGTGTGGAGCCAGAGGAAGTGGGCGAGGTGCTAAATGAGTACTTTGCATCAGTATTCACCAAAGAGAAGGACTTGGTGAATGATGAGCCTAGGGAAGGGAGTGCAGATAGTCTCAGTCATCTCATTGTTAAAAAGGAGGAGGTGTTGGGTGTTTTGCAAAGCATTAAGGTAGATAAGTCCCCAGGGCCTGATGGGATCTACCCTAGAATACTGAGGGAGGCAAGGGAAGAAATTGATGGTTTCTTGTCAGAAATCTTTGCATCATTTTTGGCTACAGGTGAGGCCCCAGAGGACTGGAGAATAGCCAATGCTGTTCCTTTGTTTAAGAAGGGTGGCAAGGATAATCCAGGAAATTATAGGCCGGTGAGCCTTCCGTCAGTGGTAGGGAAACTATTAAAGAGGATTATTCGGGACAGGATTTACTCCCATTTGGAAACAAACGAACTTATTAGTGAGAGACAGCATGGCTTTGTGAAGTGGAGGTTGTGTCTTACTAATTTGAATGAGTTTTTTGAGGAAGTGACGAAGATGATTGATGAAGGAAGGGCAGTGGATGTTATCTATATGGACTTTATTAAAGCCTTTGAGAAGGTCCCGCATGGCAGACTGGTACAAAAGGTAATGTCACATGGGATCAGATGTGAGCTGGCAAGATGGATACAGAACTGGCTCGGTCATAGAAGACAGAGGGTATCAGTGGATGGGTGTTTTTCTGAATGGAGGGATGTGACTAGTGGTGTTCCGCAGGGATCAGTGCTGGGACCTTTGCTGTTTGTAGTATATATAAATGATTTGGAGGAAAATGTAGCTGGTCTGATTAGTAAGTTGGCGGACGACACAAAGGTTGGTGGAGTTGCGGATAATGATGAGGATTGTCAGAGGATACAGCTGGATATAGATCAGTTGGAGACTTGGGTGGAGAAATGGCAGATGGAGTTTAATCTGGACAAATGTGAGGTAATGCATTTTGAAAGGACTAATGCAGGTGGGAGGTATACAGTAAATGGCAGAACCCTTAGGAGTATTGACAGACAGAGAAATCTGGGCGTTGCGGTCCACAGGTCACTGAAAGTGGCAACGCAGGTGGATAAGGTAGTCAGGAAGGCATACGGCATGCTTGCCATCATTGGTCGGGGCATAGAGTATAAAAATTGGCAAGTCATGTTGCAGCTGTACAGAACCTTAGTTAGGCCACACTTAGAATACTGCGTGCAATTCTGGTCGCCACACTACCAGAAGGACGTGGAGGCTTTGGAGAGGGTACAAAGGAGGTTTATCAGGATGTTGCCTGGTCTGGAGGGCATTAACTATGAGGAGAGGTTGGAAAAAGTCGGATTGTTTTCACTGGGACGAAGGAGGTGGAGGGGCGACATGATAGAGGTTTACAAAGTTATGCGCGGCATGGACAGAGTGGATAGTCAGAAGCTTTTTCCCAGGGTGGAAGAGTCAGTTACTAGGGGACATAGGTTTAAGGTGCGAGGGGCAAAGTTTAGAGGGGATGTGCGAGGCAAGTTTTTGACACAGAGGGTGGTGAGTGCCTGGAACTTGCTGCCAGGGGAGGTGGTGGAAGCAGATACGATAGCGACGTTTAAGTGACATCTTGACAAATACATGAATAGGAAGGAAATAGAGGGATTTGGGCCCCGGAAGTGCAGAAGGTGTTAGTTTAGGCAGGCATCAAGATCGGTGCAGGCTTGGAGGGCCGAATGGCCTGTTCCTGTGTGGTACTGTTCTTTGTTCTTGTTCTTTGTTCTCTCTGTCTATCTGTCTATCTGTCTATCTATCTATCTGACTATCTATCTATCGATTAATCTAACTGTCCATATCTATCTATCTATGTATCTATCTATCTGTCTATCTATCCACCTGTCCATCTCTCTTGCTCTATCTATTTGTCTGTCTGTCCATCTCTATCTATCTGTCTGTCCATCTCTGTCTGTCTGTCTGTCTATCCCTCAGTACTGACCCTTTGACAGTGCGGCACTCCCTCAGTACTGACCCTTTGGGAACTGAATATTCCAGGGTATTTGACAGTTTGGAATGACAGGAAGCAAGGAAAAGGAGGTGGTGTAGTTCAGTTAATAAAGGATGAGATCAGTACAGTAGTGAGAAATGATCTTGTATCAGAAAATCAAGATGTGGAATCAGTTTGGGTGGAGATATGAAATAGCATAAATTCATACAGTAGCTGCACTGTAAGACAGAGTATAAATCAAGAAATAAGGGGGGCTTGTAAGGAAAATACTGCAGTAATCCTGGGTGATTTTAATCTTCATATAAATTGGAGTAATCAAACTGGTAAAGTTAGATAGAGGATGAGTTCATGGAGTGTACTCAGGACAGTTTCTTAGAACAATACATTCTGGAACCAATCCGGGAGCAGGATATTTTAGACCTGGTAATGTGCAAGGAGACGGAATTAATTAATGACCTCTTAGTAAAGGAAGAATAGAAAAGCAGAATATTATTTACATGGAGAGAGACTGCAGAATGCTGCAGTACAGAGGGATCTGGGTGTCCTTGTACATGAATCACAAAATGTTAACATGCAGGTTCAGAAAGTAATTAGGAAGAGAAATGGAATGTTTGTATTTATTGCAATGGGGATGGAATATAAAAGTAGGGCCATCTTGCTACAGCTGTACCGGGTATTGGTGAGACCGCACCTAGAATACTGCATGCAGTTTTGGTCTCCTTATTTAAGGAGGGATAGACTTGCATTGGAAGCAGTTCAGAGAAGGTTCACTTGGCTGATTCCTGGGATGAAGGGATTGTCTTGTGAGGAAAGGTTGAGCAGGTTGGGCCTGTTTGGAGTTTAGAAGAATGAGAGGTGATCTTATTGAAATGTGTAAGGTTCTGAAGGGGCTTGACGGGTAGATACTTAGCGGATGTTTCCCCTCATGGGAGAATCTAGAATTAGGGGGAACAGTTACAGAATACGGGGTCTCCCATTTAAGACGGAGATGAGGAGGAATTTCTTCTCTGAGGGTCATTAATCTTTGGAATTCTCTTCCCCAGGGAGCAGTGGAGGCTGGGTCATTGAATATATTCAAGGCTGAGTTGGAGAGTTTTTTGATCTCCAAGGGAGTTGAGGGTTATGGTGGGGGGCAGACAGGAAAGTGGAGATAAGGTCACAATCAGATCATCCATGATCTTATCGAATGGCAGAACAGTCTCGAGGGGCCGAATGGCCTTCTCCTGTTCTTATTTCTTATGCTTTTATGTTGAAGATATCGTACCTGCTGTATTCAATAGCTGTCCAGGTCTTTAAAGCCCAAAGTGGCCGTAACTGTTCCTATCTGTGCAGAGAGCCCTTGGCAGTAATATAATATAATGAAAATGGCCTGGCTGAAACTCCCCGGGTCTGGATATCTCAGTACAGATCGGGGAAGGGGTGGTGGGAGTGCTGGAATCTGGGCCTTCCCAGCAAGTGTCCTGTAAGGGAACTGAATGACCTCAACGAAGGAACGAGTTCACAGAGGGAGATGAGGCTGATGTGATTGCAGTGTGTGCGAACAAGAGGAGGCCATTCAGCCCTTCGAGACTGCTGTACCATTCCATTAGATCATAGCTGGTCTGTACCTTAACCCCATATACCCTGCCTTAGCTCCATAGTCCTTGCTGCCCTTACCCAATAAAAATCTATCAACCACAATCTTTATAACTCCAATTTTTAATGAAGTGCATTTCTATAGCGTCTTTCACAACCTCAGGATGTTCCCAAAGTGCTTCGCAGCCAATGAAATACCTTGAAAAGCAATATTGGGAAATGAAGAATGGGATGTAGAGCAGGAGGAGTTCAGTTCAGTTCTCCTGAGGGGCCCAGTCCAGATAATGGGTTGTTTTGTTGTAAATGTGTGACGTGTCCAAGAATGTAACCGTTTAACGGTGTTTCTCGGATTTCCGTCCTGTTTCTGTGTGTTTCAGAGCAGGGGAACTGGGCCCAGATGCTACTACTCTCTGCTGCTTATCAGACAGTGAACAGGGAGGTTTCGGTTCCTCCCCGAGGTTCCTCTCCCACCCCCTGCAGCGAGTGACCACACCACCTGCACCACATCACAAACAAGACAAAAACAGCATCGATTTGGGTATCAGGATCTAAAATAAGGCTTTCAGAACACCGCCCAGGTCCCCTGTGGTTGATGACGAGGGCCTGATCTGAGCTGCATTCAGTGCCATTCTCAGACCCAGTCTGGAACCTGGCTGTTCGGCCATGTGAATCATCAACATTGTGGATTTAACTGGACTGATAAACGTTTGATGGCCTTTAAGATACTCCTTAAAACCTACCTCTTTGACCGAGCTTTTGGTCACCTGCTCTAATATCTCCGAATGTGGCTCAGCATTAAACTTTGTTTGCTGACGCCCCTTGCGACGTTTTATTACATTAAAGGCGCCATATAAATGCAGATTGGTGGTTGTTTGCAGATGACAATTCGTTGAAGACCTTAATAACTAACCGACTGCAGGCCATGAAGTACATCAACTAAAGCCACAATTAAAACTCAAGGCTTCTGATGTAAGTACAATACTGAAGGAATACCGCACTGCCGGAGGGGCTATCTGTCACTTGGAATCTGCCCTCTGTTAAAGATACTGCAACCCCCATTTATAAAAGAGTTGGGGAGTTCTCCCCCACCCCCGTGTCTTGGCTGATATTTATCCTTCAATCAATATCACAAAAAAAGATCACCTGGGTCATTATCTCATTGTTATGTGTGTGGGATCATGCTGTGCACAAATTGTCTGCTGTGTTTCCTACATTGCAACAGTTGACTAGACTTCAAAAAAAATACTTGGTTGGCTGTAAAGCGCTGTGGGACATTCTGAAGCTGTGAAAGGAGGCTCACTGTCACCTTCTCAGGGGGACAAATAGTGATGGACAATAAATGGCTGGTCTTACCAGAGATGCCCACATCTCGAGAATGAAGAAGTGCAGGTTCTGTCTCTCTGGACGCTGTGATGTCCCCTTGTAAAACATACTGAAACTAAATAGTTCTAAAAACATCTGCATAAATACAGCATCCTCAGACTCGAGATGAGGATTAAACCTACATTTAATACCTCTTTAAGTGCGTGGCCCCTTTAAGGTGTGCTGAGGGACTGGGCTTTTCCAGCACTCTCTGTCCATTTACTCTTTGAGGTGATGCAACCGATACTCTCTCCACAGCCGGGGGCTCAGTTAACAGCCCTTCCCTCTTATGGCCCCTAGTTCTGCTCTCACCCGCAAGTGGAAACGTCTCGCCTTATCGAGTCCTTTCATAACCTTAAAGGGCTCCATCAGGTCCTACCCTCCCCCCCTCTCAGTCTTCTCTTTTCAACCTATCCTGGTAGCCTATCTCAGTACTGGTACCATCCCAGCACATCTTTTCTTGCACCTTCTCCAGTGTCATTTTATAATATGGAGACGGGAACAGTGCACAGTAATTCCAAGTGTGGTCTAACTGAGGTTCCCTACAAGTTTGACTTAATGTATCTGCTTCTCAATTCTATCCCTCGAGAAATTAACCCCGGTGTTTGGATTGCTTTTTATATGGCCTTATTCAGCAGCATTGCTGCAGTTACTCTATAACCCTCGATCCACAACCCTATTTAGACTCTTTCTTCCCCACCTCCCCCTCCCTCCAGGACTAGGTGACCTCATTCATCCTCCCAAAAAGTAGCACCTCACACTTATCCAGACTGACCTTCATTTGCCAATTACACACCCATTCTGCATGTCCTGTCATTTGTGATGGACCTAATATTAACTGCAGCCTCCCCCAATTTGGAGTCATCAGCAAACTGATCCCGTGCCATCCTATCTCTCGGACCGGGATAGTGAGCAGTTCTCCCTGGGAGGGACGGTATTTTATTCCAAACAGAGGCTTTTCCTGTAAATCACATACAATGATGGTCTAGTATGGGAGAAACTACACTTTAGGATGGGAGGGTTGTTGAGAGGGTGCAGAGGAGGTTTACTGGAATGGTTCCAGGGATGGGGGAATTCTAGTTATAAGGTCAGCCTGGAGAAGCTGGGATTGTTTTCCTTGGAGCGAAGGAGATTGCAGGGAGATTTAATAGAGGTGGACAAGATTATGACAGATCTGGATAGAGTAGACAAGGAAAAACAGTTCCCATTAACTGATGGTACAAGGGCTAGGAGACACAGATTGAACGTTTTGGGCAAGAGATACAGGGGAGAGGGGGGTGGGGGGATGTGAGGAAGAAATTATTTATTTTTAAATGCAGTGAGTGACAATGACCTGGAACTCACTGCCTACCAGAGTGGTGGAAGCGGGAGACAATGATTTCAGTAACACTTGAAGGAAATAAATTCGCAGGGGGCCACGGGGGAGTGGGACTGACTGGATTGCACTACGGGGAGCTGTCATGGATCCGAGGGGCCGAATAACCTCCTTCTGCGCCAGAAATAAAATCGAAGACGTTTAAAATAGTTAACTCTGCATGAATATTTTTTATTAAATCTGCCCAAAAGAAAAATCCTCAAATCGCCAATATTCGTACAGTTAACCACTGACTTGCACCAATATCCACCTCAACTCACCCCCAAACCCCCACAAAAAAATAACAGAGCAATTTGAATTCAAGTCATCTTTATTAAAACAGCCACACACACAGAGATACACTTTTCAATTCTCACAAATGGTACTACTGAGAGTAAAGAGAGAGGGAGCAGAACCCATCCAGCTCCAAATGGGAATGTACTCCCGGGATAGGTGGTCCTGATATTCACTGTCACCCACCTGCGCCCCCCAGTTAAAATTGGATCCAAAATTGGATCGTTAAACTGCGATTGAAGTGACTGTTTCAACATCGTTGGCCACATTTGCTACAGTGATTACATTGTAAAACAACAACAACAACATTCCACATATTGAATAATATTTCATCAGCAATAAATCAAACTCTAAACCCCAGTTGCCCCCTCTCAGTCGGAACAAGCGGTGGAGCTGATGGTTTTGAGGAGAGGTGAGCTCAGAGAGCCGTGGTCCACACTGCAGGTATAGCTGGAGCCCTTATTCCAGGCAGTGGCGGGGACTCTCAGGTAACTGCTCAGGCTGTAGGTTTGATCACTGTCCGTGGACACGGTGCCTGTGGTCACCCCGCTGTCTGTCTCTTTATCATCCACTCTCCAGAGAACCCGCACGAAACCCGGCTTAAAGCGGCTCACCAGGCAGGACAGAGTAGCCCATCCGGAGTCTATTTCTTCCGAGGAAGGAGGGAGCAGGAGAACTGATGGTTTCCGATCCTCACTACCTGTGTGTGTGAGAGACAGGGTGGAAGAAAGGAATCTCACTGTTAGTATCAATCATTTTTTCTAAAAGGCACATCCAGAATTAGTAACACATACTATAATTTAAAACAAACATTTAACTTGACTTCAGACTTAGGTAGAGACAGTAAATAATATAATAGCCTGAGTGTTTCCAGCACTCGATTTCAGATTTCCAGCATCTGCAGGATTTTGCTTTGATTGGATTAAAATTAAATATTTAGTCCAATCTTAACTCCCTGTCAATTGAGAGCTGGACTTGTACATGGATTCGAGACATTCAATATAAATTAATTAACTGAATATTAAATACAACAGACAATATCGAATTGTTTAAAATTCAGGGGCAGATTAAAATCAAAAGTTTATAAATTGAGGAAGTTTCACATTTCGGATAGGCTGTACTGGAGGTCTTATGGAGGTGCTCGGATTGTATTGGGAGTAACTCAACCTCCCAGATCCACACTCAGAGTTCGGTGATCACCTCACCAGGAAAAATTCTTTATTTATAAAAATAAAGTTTTAAAAGAAATAAAGTTCGGGGCGGTTTCCATTTAGAAAGTAGGTTAGACACTTCACATGAACGTCCGACAGTCGGAAGGAGGGGGCTGGGAAGGGAGACGGGGGCTGGGGGGTAGTGGGACCGGGTGCGTGAGGAACAGACAAGATGGGGGGAGGGGGCGCAGAATGAGGCCATTCGGTCCATCGAGACCCTGCCGCAGCCTAACCCACTTCCTCGGTTCTGAGGAAAGGTCAGAGACCCGAAACTGTTCACCGTTTCTCCCTCTCTCTCCGCAGAGGCTGCCCAGACCTGCTGAGTATTTCCAGCATCTTCTGTTTTTTTATTTCAGATTTCCAGCATCCGCAATTGTTTTGCTGCTATTTTAGTGTTTATTTTTCTACCCTCCAGAATCCAAATTCCCAGCACTGAATCAGTGGACAGAAAAATAAAAATCTGACCCAATTTGTTTTCACCGTTATCAGGGCAGATCCGATTCTGCAACAATAAATGAATAAATAATTGAAACAATATGAATGATAGGATGAGAAAATTACTTACTCCGTAAACTCAGGGCGGTCCCAGGTCCGAAGGTAAACACAGTGCAGTGTTTTAATGGGACGGGTCACCTAAAACCCAGGCTGGGAAGAAAGAGGGGAAAATATTAATAATCTGTCCTTTATTATATTCCCTTTCACATTCTGCCTTTCACAGGGGCCGGAATGCTGAGAGTCTGGAGAAAGATTTTCACATATCAGTGAGGAAACCCTGAGAATATCAGTGTTTACCTACCCAGCTAATAGCCCAAATATTGGGGAAAATCCAAATAAACATTTGGAATTCCAGTGAGATTTTCCACAAGTTACATATGGAATATTTCTGAAGCTCATTCCACAGTCTCAGGCAGGAATATTTCAGTAGCTGTTGGAATTCTGAGTGGTTCTGTTGGTGCAGTTTTTGTATTGCCCTGTCTCACTGTGTATGCAGCTGCTGAGCCATCCCAGGCAGCACAGTAATAGACGGCGGAGTCTCCCGGTTCCAAGCTGCCGATGGTCAGAATGTGACTGTTACTGGAGGTGTCTCTGGAAGGTTGAAAACGGTCCGTGAAGCCGGTGCCTCGATAGATGCTACCACTTGTATAGTGGGCTAACACCCACACCGGAGCCTCCCCGGGTCTCTGTCGGTACCAGTACATGTGGTAACTGCCCACATTGCCGTTCTGCATCGCACACTTTAACTCGGAGGTCTCACCGGCGGAGACTGGGTCTGAAATTGGGGTCTGATTGAGGACAGGAACCGCCAGGACACCTTCAACACAAAACACAAGAGAGAGAAAAACACATTCAGTATATTGGAGCAAAAAAACACACTGATAAATAAACAGGCCGGGCTACCAAATCCCTTTGCTTCCTAATCTAATGGTTTACAAATGAATAATTGAGTAACGTTCTGTTAACATAAGTCTCTCACCTGTTAAATGGAGTAGCAGGGTCCCCAGGAGATACATTACTGCAGCCATTCCCTCCGGGGGGGAAAAAAACCCGTGAAGAATTAGAGAGCAGGGTTTTACTGTAATTCCAGAAAGTGGATCCAGTTACAGTGCCGGACAAGGTGAGACCAGTATCTATTATATGAACCTGTATGCAAATACAGAGAGGGTTGAGAGGAGCAGGGGCGGCGGGGGGGCGGGGCGGGGGGGGGGGGGGTGGGTGGGGGACTGGACCAGATTTTTTTTATTGAGCCTCTATTGGTCCCCAATTAAACATTTCCATGTATTTATTTCCACCGAGTTGAGGGTTAATTCACAATAATTTCTGATTTTAACCCCTCCTTCTCATGTCAAGAGTGTGAGATTTAAAAGAACAACTGTAGAAATTGCACATTTTATCCCAGATGGGCAAAGACAAAAGCCCTTCAGAATCCAGTGCCTTAAATTCATCCAGAACAAGTTTAACCCAGCGATCGTTAAGGATTTGTTTTTTTTTATATTTGGGTCTGCAATGTGTACTTAAACACATATCTTTATATCCAACACGCTGGTGTTTGCAACAAAGCAGTTCATTAGAAGGATTGGAATGGAAGAGATTGACTGGACTGCTTCTCTGAGCTGCTCTTTTTTCCGATCCGCCACTGTACCAGTGCACTGCTTGTCCTGGCGTTTGAGCCGAGTGTAGGGTCAAAACACTCGTTTCTCACTCAGGCCGACGTTCAGAAACAGCCAGAATCAACTCCAAAAACCGTTTTAATTGGTAATGCAACGAGGAGTGAGATTCTGACCGGGCAAGCTGACTGCTCGGCTAGTTTCTGTGTTGTGTCCGGATCCTGTGTTAAGTCCAGTTTCAATGAAATGTGTTTTCCTGCTGCAACAGTTCCTGCCCTGACTTTTTTTTGTTGCAACTAAACCACATGTATCGGAACCTCAGTCCCAGGAATACATTTGTTTTAACATTCCATTTCAGATGTTTTATGTCAATCACTCGATGCCAAGGGAAAACTTGCAACAAGTTGCTCGTGAGAGGAGTTAGTTTCTTTAAAATGAATATTTTCTATCTTTTTATTTAAAATTCACTTAATTGGATGTGGACATCACTTGGCCCTGCCCGCATTTATTGCCCATCCCTCATTGCCGTTGAGGGCGGCACAGTGGCGCAGTGGTTAGCACTACAGCCTCACAGCTCCAGGGACCCGGGTTCAATTCCGGGTACTGCCTGTGTGGAGTTTGCAAGTTCTCCCTGTGTCTGCGTGGGTTTTCTCCGGGTGCTCCGGTTTCCTCCCACAAGCCAAAAGACTTGCAGGTTGATAGGTAAATTGGCCATTATAAATTGTCACTAATATAGGTAGGTGGTAGGGTAATATAGGGACAGGTGGGGATGTTTGGTGGGAATATGGGATTAGTGTTGGATTAGTATAAATGGGTGGTTGATGTTCGGCACAGACTCGGTGGGCCGAAGGGACTGTTTCATTGCTGTATCTCTTCTTCTTCTTCTCTTCTTTGGCCTCCTTGTCTCGAGAGACAATGGGTAAGCCCCTAGAGGTGGTCATCTAAAGGTGGTGGTGGAGTCGCCTTCTTGAACTGCTGCAGTGCAGTGGTTTTTGTCCAACAGAACTGAGGGCAATTAAGAGTCAACCACATTGCCGTGGGTCTGGAGTCACATGTAGGCCAGACCAGGTGAGGACGGCAGATTTCCTTCCCTGAAAGGACATTTGTCAACCAGATGGTTGTTTGTTAATGAACATTCAATTTATGGTCACCATTACTGAGACTAGGTTTCAATTCCAATTTTTCTTTTTATTAATTAGTTGAATTTAAATTCCATGGTGGGATTTGAACTCGTGTCTCCAGAGCATTATCCTGGGCCTCTGGATTAGTAATATCTAGTGACATTACCACGACGCCACCTTGTGATGGATCAATATTAATTCTAGAAATGTGATAGGATTTGAGCCAGTGAAAGGGGAAGTGTGGGAAGAAGAACAGCAGGGAAGGTCTGTGACAGGGGTGGAGGGCAGGAGAGATTAAATGACAAAAAGGGTTTCAAGGTGCAAAGCCAAAGGGAGTGGTAATGAGAGATGTGTCTGGAGGAGGTGTGAATGGCAGGATCGGAACACAAAGTAAAGGAAATAAGAGGTAAACGAGAGAGATAAAATAACAAATCAGCAAAGAAAAGGGCAACAAAAATGAGGGCAGGGGTGTTACAAACTAAAATTGTTGAATTCAGTGTTGAGTCCGGAAGGCTGTAGAGTGCCCAGTCGAAAGATGAGGTGCTGTTCCTGGAGTTAGTCTCCTAATACTGACATGTTCAGTCAAGTCAGTGTCGACTAGCTACCCCCGAGACAGAGAATTTGACCCCTCCCCCATTAAAAATCCGTTTCTGATTGGTCTCCACAGCAGAAACAGACCCACCTCCCTCCCCTCCCACCAGGCAGATTCTGTGGGTTCCTTTTCAACTAAACCTAACCTGCATTACTATAGAGACCTCAGGATGTCCTAAAGACAGACAAATAAACACCTGTTTTGAAGTCTGGTCATTGTAACATCGTAACCCAATGCACAATGGAAATAAATATTTGGAAATGATTAATCAGGGATAAATATATTTTTAATAAAGTGTTTTCCCCTGCACCCCTTGACCCCCTCCCTGTATTTGCATATTGACTAATATATAGATACTAGTATTCTCCGGGTTCCCGGAGTTACAGTAATCTTGTTGAAGTGAAAGCACAATTGCTAAATGTGTGAGAAGCTGAACTCAACTTTGCTCGTGTAGTTGAATGGAGAGTGCACATATGTAGTTAAATGGAGTCATCCACGTATGTAGTTAAATGGAGTCATCCACGTATGTAGTTAAATGGAGTCATCCACGTATGTAGTTAAATGGAGTCATCCACGTATGTAGTTAAATGGAGTCATCCACGTATGTAGTTAAATGGAGTGTGCCAGTGTGTAGTAAAATGGGGTTGTGCACATGTCTAATGGAA